>NC_039288.1:14493130-14507773 GCF_003368295.1 Carassius auratus | reverse complement strand
TATTTTAAAATTTTACTACTCAAGTACTGAAAGTAAAAGTAGAAGTATTGTGTTATGTAGCTATTAAAGAAAGTAGTCAAAAGTTTGAACATATTGTTTTTACTATTTCAAATGATTAACCTAAGGAAATCACAGTTCCTTTGACTGTAACTTCTTGTAAACAAAAAACGGTTACTAGGGTTAGTTCGCCCAATTTGCAAAATGATGTCATTAATAACTTACCCTCATGTTGTTTCAAACCCATAAGACATCAGAGGTTCATTTAGAATTTTTTGAAGCATCGAAAATACTTTGGTCCAAAAATAGCAAAAACTACGACTTTATTCAGCATTGTCTTCTCTTCCATGTCTGTTGTAAGACAGTTAAAACAAAGCAGTTTGTGATATCTGGTTCGCGAACGAATCATTCGATGTAACCGGATCTTTTTGAAACAGTCCACCAAAACGAATTGAATCGTTTTAAACAGTTCGCGTCTCCAATACGCATTAATCCACAGATGAATTAAGCTGTTAACTTGTTTAATGTGTCTGACACTCCCTCTGAGTTAAAACAAACCCGGAGTAATTCATTGACTCAAACAGTACACTGACTGAACTACTGTGAAGAGAGAACTGAAGATGAACACCGAGCCGAGCCAGATAATGACTCGTTCACGAGTCAAGAACCGTTTCTGTCAGACGCGTCTGATTCGTGAACCGATTGAGCTGATGATACTGCGCATGTGTGATTTAGCGTGAAGCAAACCGACACACAGAGTGTCTGAACACGAACTGATTCTTTTGGTGATTGATTTTGAACTGATTCTGTGTTAATGTTATGAGCCCAGGTGCAGTAAACGCCAATGACGCCATTGCAATCGAGCGCAAAAGAATCGGTGAACTGTTTTCTTCAACTGGTTTATTGAATCGAACTGTCAGAAAGAACTAATGTTACTGGTCATCCGAGAACCGATGCAACCGGTTTCTTGACCCGTGAACGAGTCATAATCTGGCTCGGCTCGGTGTTCATTTCTCTCTTCACAGCAGTTCAGTCAGCACGCGCAGTCTTCTTTAATCGCTTGTTTCGCTCGATGTGCCAGCTTCATCAAATCTGCCATCTACAGTTCTGGCAGTGGTTTGTAATGGAATGATTCGTAACATTATTATAATTGTAAACGAGTAACGATGCAGCACATAAAAAAAATATCGGAGTAAAAGTATTAAACTCAGCGAAAATATGTACCGAACTAAAAGTGGAAGTAGGAGAAAAAAAATAATACTCCAGTAAAGTACAGATACCGCCTTTTTAGTACTTAAGTACAGTAGTGAAGTAGTTCTACTTCGTTACTATACATCTCTGCTTATCAACAAGAGTGGGTTTACTGATGAGATACAGATGAAAATCACATTGATTTTTTTGCCCGGCCCTAGCTGTAACCTGGGTGTGACCCTTCTTTCACTGGTTCAGTCCATTCTGGAAACAACCATAACATTGTCCCCCCTCCACCCCTCAATACAGCTGAAATCACACATCCCCCTCCCTGCTAACAGTATGGGACAGATTTAGTGGATTGGGATGGATGTAGCTTTGGATTGGTGGGGGTTGTGTTCAGACCAGCAGGGGGCTGATGGCAGCACTCTCTTTGTGCCGGTTTGCTCAGAAGAGTTAGGAATTTGCACAGGGGCCACCATGTGCTCAGCTGTTGGCCATTGCTGGGGAGAGTTGTGTCTTTTAACTCATAAAATGTCTGCCTGGTTTTAGGTTCCTCCCTTAAGTGATTGTTTGTTCCGGATAGATTTGATTGTGTCATTTTATTATTATTTATTTTATCTTATTTGCGTCAGTACAATATTGTTTTAATTTAAACATTGAAAGTTGTAGTATAAATTCTTTAAATCCTTTTTTGCTATTACCTGGAATTTCCCATTGTTTCCTTTGAAAAAACACTATTGCTGTACTCTTGTTCCATTCTGATCAGAAGGGCCACGCTAAGGGTCTTCAAAAATGTATTTACATTTTTGCATTTGCTTTCAAAGCCCAAGTTCATGTGGAAGAACTTTTACATTTGGAGATTTATTAATGATCTTTTCCCTCTTTTAGAAAATGGATATCAGTGGAGTTAAAGTTCTGGAGTCAGCCGACGACATCCAGGAACGCCGACAGCAGGTTCTGGATCGCTACCGTCGTTTCAAGGAGCTGTCCGTTGTACGCAGACAGAAACTTGAAGACTCTTACCGGTTCCAGTTCTTCCGTCGAGATGCAGATGAGCTAGAGAAATGGATCCAGGAGAAGCTACAGATTGCCTCTGATGAGAACTACAAGGACCCCAGTAACCTACAAGTGAGAGAGAAAAAAATAAGTTCCCTAAATGCCCTTTCTGAGATCTCTGAGAAAAATGTGTTGTCATCTCTATTCTTGAAGTGATTCTTCCTTTAAGCTGTAAATTCCTTGACAGGGTCTGTCTGCTGTAATCAACAGTGAATTACTTTATAAGGTCATCAGATTATAATAGCTTAAATACAGTAAATTAACACCTGCATGCAGTGACTTTGGTCACAAGGTTTGTGTTGTGATTTATGCAGACATTAATAAAGATTTATGCAATTGGTTCAAATCAGGCCTTACAAAGTGGCAAATTTCTCTAAAGAAATGTATTTCACAATATTCAATGTTTAAAAACAAAAATCTGCATATGCTGCATCTTGTCTTTACCACTATATTTGTCTAATACAGCATTTCCCCCCTTGTCTTAGGGAAAGCTCCAGAAACATCAAGCCTTTGAGGCAGAGGTGCAGGCTAATGCTGGAGCCATCATTAAACTGGACGAGACCGGCAATCTCATGATATCTGAGAGCCACTTTGCATCTGAAACCATTCGAGTAAGGCTCTTTATTTTCAATACCACATGCTAGAGTTCCATAATGGAGAAAGGTGAAATGTAACTTTATCTTATATGGATCAGTCTTCACGCCTTACCGGACTACCCAGCGACCAATAGTAAAAAGTGTCAATTATGGCGCTTTTATTCCAGTAGGTATTGAGTGCGGTGAAATAGGTTTATTTTCATTTGTTCTGCTTCCTTTTACAGTGCATGTCTCTTGAAGGAACTGAGTGCTGTGTTCTTTTTGGTCTACCTTATTCAGTCTTTCTATTCAAACTGGACTTCTTTGACGCAAAAATATATTTCTAGACTAAAACTGAGCTGTCCTTAAACTTTTTTGTTTTGTTTTGAGTTTGTTTTGATCCTATTTGTCTGGCTTTGTCACCTCTTTAAAATTCAGACCCGTCTAGAGGAACTTCACCGTCTGTGGGACCTGCTGCTGCAGAAGACTAAAGAGAAGGGAGTGCGTCTCCTGCAGGCCCAGAAATTGGTGCAGTACCTCCGTGAGTGTGAGGATGCCCTGGACTGGATCAGTGACAAGGTGAGACATCAGACTAGACATCATTTATTGCACTGTATAAATGTTTGGTCAGTGCTGAAAAATATTTCACCTAATATATTTGAAGGCACACTGACAATAAATTCATTGCAGGAAGCTATTGCCACCTCAGAGGAGCTTGGCCAGGACCTGGAGCATGTGGAGGTTCTGCAGAAGAAGTTTGAAGAGTTCCAGACAGACCTGGCAGCCCACGAGGAGCGTGTGAATGAGGTGAACCAGGCAGCCGGTAAACTAACCCAGGAGAACCATCCCGAGGCCGAGCTCATCCTGAAGAAGCAGGAGGAAGTGAACTCTGCCTGGCAGAGGCTGAAGGGATTGGCTCAGCAGAGGCAGGGCAAGCTGTTTGGAGCTGCTGAGGTGCAGCGTTTCAACCGGTGAGTTATTCAAGACATTTGCAATCACTAACTTATACAGATTTGTTGGTTTGACTTTAGTTATTAAAATGTTCTGTTCTGACCTACAGGGATGTGGATGAGACAATCAGCTGGATTAAGGAGAAGGAGCAGCTGATGGCATCTGATGATTTTGGTCGTGACCTTGCCAGTGTTCAAGCCCTGCTCCGGAAGCACGAGGGGCTGGAAAGAGACTTGGCGGCCTTAGAGGACAAGGTCAGTTTTTTTATATATATATATATATCCCACAAAACAGACCTGCCCATAACATTTATACATTTATTCTCTCATTATTTTATTTATGTATATTTAATTTAATGCAGAGATGTACTACAGAATGTGCAAGCATTGTACAGTCATAAGTCATTTTCTTCTGTCTTCAGGTAAAACACTCTTGGTGGTGAGGCGGACCGTCTGCAGCAGACACACCCCCAGAATGCCACTCAGATCCACCTGAAAAGAGATGAACTCATTACCAACTGGGAGCAGATCCGTACCCTGGCAGCTGAGCGACATGCTCGGCTCAATGACTCCTACAGGTAGGTTAGGATACACCTTTTGCTTTTGATCACTGCTTCAAACTGATTGATTGATGAGATTTTAAGTTAAGTTTACACAGAGCTACCTGGTGATCTTATGGTTGTTGTCTTGCTTCTAGGCTGCAGCGCTTCACTGCAGATTTCCGTGACCTGACCAGCTGGGTGACGGAGATGAAGGCTCTGATCAACGCAGATGAGTTGGCCAATGATGTGGCCGGAGCTGAGGCCCTACTTGACCGCCACCAGGAGCATAAGGTATTGAACTTTGAAAATTTAAACAAGTAAAGCAACATGGGAAAATTATGTTTGGATAGTAAATAAAGTATTTATAACCTTTCTTTCAAAACTGTGATTTGCCTGTTTTGCATTGCATTTATATTATTGCTCTACCAAGGATGCTTGACACTGAAAGACCATAATGCCCATTATGTTTTACCAGGGTGAGATTGATGCTCATGAGGATAGTTTCAAATCTACCGATGAGGCTGGGCAGGCTCTGCTGAACACCGGACATTATGCTTCTGAGGAAGTCAAGGAAAAGGTGTGTCTAAACTTGGATCTGTGTTTTTGTAGGCTATTTTTAAACTCATCATTGATGCATTTTTAATTCTAAAGTGAGCTTCTGAATGACCCTCATTTTGTGTTTGTTGGTGTAGCTGGGCATCCTGTCTGAAGAGAAAGTGTCTCTTCTGGAGCTATGGGAGCTACGTAGGCAGCAGTATGAGCAGTGCATGGACCTGCAGCTCTTTTACAGAGACACTGAGCAGGTCGACAACTGGATGAGCAAGCAAGAGGTAAAAATTCATCTAGACTTCTTTTATTGTGACGACTTTCTCTTAAATGTTGGACACTTTCATGTTGTTTATAACTGAGAGCAAAAGTTTTAGACATTTCAAACTGTCTTTTTCAAAGGCTTTCCTGCTGAATGAAGATTTGGGTGACTCTCTGGATAGCGTTGAAGCTCTTCTGAAGAAACATGAAGACTTTGAGAAATCCCTCAGTGCCCAGGAAGAGAAGATCACTGTAAGAAATCACACAGTCTGATGTAAAATTCAAGGCTTAAATAATCAGTTTTACAAATCTTACTCAGTTTCCTTTTAATTCTCCACTGAAATATACAGGCCCTGGATGAATTTGCCACCAAACTGATCCAGAATAATCACTACGCCAAGGAGGATGTGGCCACTCGCAGAGATGCAGTAAGTGGAGATGAGCACCCTGAAACTTCCTTCACTGCAGCTTCGCAAGCACTTTCCTCCCTTCAGTTTATTGCTGACAGAAGTGCTGTATCACTGGTAATACTATGACTTGAACACCTTTTTTTTCTACTTCAGCTGCTGAGCAGACGCAATGCTCTTCACGAGCGCGCTCAGTTTCGCCGTGCAGCCCTGGAGGACTCTTTCCATCTGCAGCAGTTCTTTCGGGACTCTGATGAGCTCAAAAGCTGGATCAATGAGAAAATGAAGACCGCCACTGATGAGGCCTACAAGGTTTTTTCAGTTATTTTGCACATTTGGAATCATTTCTTTATTTTTCCTTCTTTTTCTCACCCTTTATTCCTTCTCTTTCAGGACCCATCCAACCTGCAGGGGAAGGTGCAGAAGCACCAAGCCTTCGAAGCTGAGCTTTCTGCTAATCAGAGTCGCATTGATGCACTGCAGAAGTCAGGCCAGGAGCTGGTTGATGGGAAACACTATGCCTCCAGCGAGGTGTCCACCCGAATGGAAGAGGTCAGCTCTCAGTGGAAGAAACTTCTAGAGGCAACTGAACTCAAAGGTGAAAAAAAGGCACAGCATGATAGTACTACCTATTTGACAGGAAGAGACAGCAGTTAAAACGGTCTGATTTATTAATGGTAATTATGAAACCGAAGGCAGATTTTCAGTTATATCACATAAATTACTCTTTCAGGGATTAAGTTGCGTGAAGCGAACCAGCAGCAGCAGTTCAATCGTAATGTAGAGGACATCGAGCTGTGGCTATATGAGGTGGAGGGACACCTAGCCTCAGATGACTTTGGCAAAGATTTGACCAGCGTCCAGAACCTTCAGAAGAAGCATGCTCTGCTGGAGGCTGATGTGGCTGCCCACCAGGTAACAATGTCTTAATGATATCCAGAGTAAAGGATATTGGATATTTACACTGTTTCTTGTATGATTCTGTGCAATTGGCAGGTTTGGCAGCTTTCCTCATCTTAACTAACAGTTTGTTTCTCACCTTTTTACAGGACCGCATTGATGGCATTACTATTCAGGCCAGGCAGTTCCAGGAGGCTGGACATTTTGATGCTGATAACATCCGCAAAAAGCAAGAGGCTCTGGTGGCACGCTACGAGGGTCTAAAGGAGCCCATGGCCGCCCGCAAACAAAAGCTGTCAGACTCTCTGCGCCTTCAGCAACTTTTCAGGGATGTAGAAGATGAGGAGACATGGATTCGAGAGAAGGAACCCATTGCTTCCTCTACAAACAGGGGTTTGTGTGGTTTAAATTACATGACATTAAATCTGAAATTACTATTAAACATTTATATTCTTAAAACAATTATTTTCTCATACTCTTTCAGGAAAAGACCTTATTGGAGTCCAGAACCTTCTGAAGAAACACCAGGCTCTTCAGGCTGAAATCTCTGGCCATGAACCCCGAATCAAGGCTGTTACTCAGAAGGGGGAGGCCATGATTGAAGAGGGTATATTTAATTCTAGCTTAATTCTATTTAAATCTTTCATAAGAGTCTGACTTTCTACTATGCATTGGTTCAGAACATTTTTAGTTATTATTCAAAGATTTTTCCCCTTTCCAGGCCATTTTGCAGGGGAGGATGTGAAAGCTAAATTGCAAGATCTGCACAATCGTTGGGATGGACTGAAGGGAAAAGCTTCCCAGCGTAGACAGGATCTGGAGGACTCCCTTCAGGCTCAGCAGTACTTTGCTGATGCCAATGAGGCTGAGTCTTGGATGAGAGAGAAGGAGCCCATTGTAGGAAGCACTGACTATGGCAAGGATGAAGATTCTGCAGAGGTAAACAAGGAGGAGGGCTGGATCTAGAATGAAACTAGTTAGAAACTAATATTTGAGCTAGAAATTTTTTTTTAATTTTTTCATCCATGCATCCTTCATACATCATAAGATGTTTAAAGTACTTTTGTGGCATCTTAAATTGCAGTTTTGTATAAAAAGTAACTAGATGGCTCTAACATGTTAGTGTTATTATTTGCAGGCTCTGCTGAAGAAGCACGAGGCACTGATGTCTGATCTGAGTGCATATGGCAGCAGCATCCAGGCCTTAAAAGAACAAGCTGAGGCCTGCAGAGTAAGATCACATAATAACACTTCTGCATTGCCCAAAGTAATATAACATGTAATCTTCTGTTCAATGTTATGGCAATGAAAATGTGTTCCTTTTTCACTGATTTAAATCAACAGCAACAAGTGGCCCCCACTGATGATGAGACTGGCAAGGAGCTGGTGCTTGCTTTGTACGATTACCAGGAGAAGAGTCCACGTGAGGTCACCATGAAGAAGGGCGACATCCTGACTCTGCTCAACAGCACCAACAAGGTGATTTATAGGGCACACTACATGTGTCACTTAGCATGCCAGTTTGAATCCAGATGAACGCTTGGACTCATGAAAGAAATATATCTTGTTTCAGGACTGGTGGAAAGTGGAAGTGAACGACAGGCAGGGCTTTGTTCCCGCAGCGTACGTGAAGAAGTTGGACCCGACTCAATCTTCCTCTCGTGAGAATCTGCTGAACGAACAGGGCAGCATTGCTCTGCGACAGGAACAGATTGAGAATCAGTAAGAATCATTCTGCCTTTGGTTTTCTAATCAAATGATTGTGGGCAGAATTCCTACTTTGTTTAATATGCATTCGGGCTATCAATTTCTCAAAAGTTTGAGGTCAGAAGGAAAATAATTTAACATTTTTATTCAGTAAGGATTCATTCAATTGATTGAAAGTGACAGTAAATACATTTATAATGTTACAAAAAAAAATCACATTTGTTCTTTTGAACATTGTTCAATAGAATCACTATTTCCACAAAATAGGATCACTGTTTCCACAAAAAATATTTAAAAATATTCATTCATAATTTTAATTGATTGATGGCCCTAATGTGAACATTTTATTTGTAATTTTTTCAACTTTGCAACTTACATTCTAACAAAATCATTTCCTTTTAACACAAAGCCTCTTAAGATCTTTGCATCTTTATTCTTCCTGCAGCTCAAATAAGGCATCTTATAAAAACTAACTCTTAATAGTGTTTCTGACCCCTCATTACTCCTCTTTTTTTCCTTTCTTTTCTATCTTAATTTAAATGCTTGCATGTGTCTTCTTGCCCTGCCCTGTGGCAGGACTGTGGTCACCAAGGAGGTGTGCAGCGTGTCTGTGCGCATGAAGCAGGTGGAGGAACTGTGAGTAGGAACTGTGTTCATCCACATTCCCCTCTTTTATTGTGCTGTTTTCTCTCATGCTTAAGGTCTTCTGTCATTCTGTCTGTCCATCAGATCATTGTCTCATTCTTCTTCCTCTTCTATTCCATCAAGGAATAGATGTTTACATGTCTTCTGAGGATGTTGTCATTCAGAGTATTTTTTTTTTTTTTTTTTGTAGAATTGGTATCTAGATGTTTCTCTCTGCATTTTCGGTCGCTTTACCGATTTCTTGCCATTAGCTGTGAAACCCTTTCCATGTTTCCATTTCCCATTTCCTCTCCTAGAAGGAGATGTTTCAGTCACAGCGTTGAATGGCTCTGACCTCTCTCTTTAGGTATGGTACACTGCAAGAGTTGGGAGAGAAGAGGAAGGACATGCTGGAGAAGAGCTGCAAGAAGTTCATGCTTTTCCGTGAGGCGAACGAGCTGCAGCAGTGGATCAATGAGAAAGAGTCAGCGCTTACTAATGAGGAGGTCGGCTCTGATCTGGAGCAAGTGGAAGTGCTGCAGAAGAAGTTTGATGACTTCCAGAAAGTATGTTTTTCCTAAACCTTTATGACTCATTTATCACTGGAAACTTATGTTAACTAATACGTGTTCACTGATTCTAAACTTGTTTTTATTGTTTACTAGGATCTGAAAGCAAATGAGTCTCGGCTGAGGGATATAAACAAGGTGGCATCTGAGCTGGAATCTGAAGGACTGATGGCTGAAGAGGCTCCTGTTGTGCAGGCCCAGGTATGACTAAAAACACTTTAAATACAGTGAATTTGATTAAACATACCGTAATTCCTCAAATAAAAACCGGGGCCTTTATTTACCTGAACTGCAGAAGGTAACAGGCTTTTATTTGAAGCAGGCTTTTATTAGAGACATGCCTTTATTTCTAATTCCATCTTTTTGATAAATAATCCGTATATGAACAGTTTTATATTAAAAGCAATATTATTCCAGGACCGAGATCATAACGTTAGCACAGAATCAGTTCAGAATCAATCCTTAAAAGACGCGCTGTGTGTCAGACTGCTTCACGCTGAATCACGCATGCTCACAGTATCATCAGCTCCTCGGTTCTCAAACCGGACGCGTCTGACAGAAAACAGTTCTCGGTTCAGTGTACTGTTGATCCAAAAACCGATGCAACCGGTTCTTGACTTGAGAACGAGAACCGGCTCCGGCTCCGGCTCCGGCAGTGGGCGTGTACGTTCGTTATCTGACTGCTGATTATCCACACAAATTTTCCCCCAGTCTTTGTTTAAGACCGGCCTTTAATTGTCCATGTTGACCACGCCCCCGGCCACTATAAGACGCCCAGCGTTTATTTGACTACCAGTTTTTATTTGAGGAATTATGGGATATTGCCTTTGAAAAGTTTTTTTTTTTTCTTTGCTCCCGTTCATTAAATTGAACAAAAGTGATTGTAAAGTTATTTATAATGTTAGGAAAGATTTCGATTTCAAATAATTACTGTTCTTTTGAACTTTCTATTTATCAAAGAATCCTAAAAAATTTGCAGTTTTCAAAAAAAAAATATTAGGCTAATTAACTGTTTACAACACTGATAATAGTAAGAGTTTCTTGAGCACCAAATCAGCATATTAGAATGATTTCTGAAGGAAATGAAAACAGTTATTTTAATTTGTAATATTTAACAATATTAATGTTTTTACTGTATATTTGTTCATGTAAGTGTAGCTTTGGTAAGCATACTAGCCTTCTTTCTAAAACAAAAAAACTATAACCAAGCTCAAACTTTTTGATGGTAGTGTACATCATGATGTTTTCTATATTTTGAGTCATTCCACTCATCGATTTTATGTTTATGTTTTTATGTACTCTTATTTATATACCTGAATTCATGAGCTTTGTAGATTTGGTAATCTTACTTATTTTTCCCTTTTCTCCTTGTGACCCTTCATTCCTTCACATCACCCCTTCATCCCGCCTTCAGCAACTAGAGATGCTGGGCTCAGCTCCTGGCAAGGTCATTATTGTACCATTCATCTTGTCTCTACAACAGTTGTGTTGTCTGCATGAAAAAAACACATGAATATCATACAGTGTTTATTATTATTATTATTATTATTATGTAAAATTATTCTATTTATTGTATATATTTCACAGGATGAACCAGATTCCAAAGGTGCATCTCCATGGAAGGTAATATAGCATAATGCTGAATTTGAAATGCTTTAAATGTAATCTATTATATCATCTATTCTAATCTTGGGTCACTGAAATTGATGCTTGTTTAGTTTTTATGTAGGGTCTTGTTTAGCCTGTATGTCATCCACAGAGGATTTTGGATACTGTGGTTACAGAAAGACAAGAACAGTCTGGTTCTTGTAACTCCTTTTGTGACACTTTCTTGACTGGTGTGTTTTTCCTGCCCTCTCTGTTTTTTTACACATTTTTTACTCAATGTAGTCTGTTCGCTTGGCTGTTCAAACAACTGCCAACTTTAATACTATTAAGGTAAGATTCTAGGTTCTTAGTTTAAGTCTTTAAACCTTTTCTCAACCGATCCCGCTAAATCCTGCATTGTGCCCCATGTACCTGGAGGACTAACTCATCATGGTGGTCTTGTACTCTTACCATGGTTTCTTGTTCCCTACGTCCTTTTACTGAACCATCAACTGTGCATTTGCATCCCCCTCCCTTTGTTTCCATTCATGTGTCTTTGTTGACTATTTGAAATAACTCCTTTATTTCTTCACACCCATATGTTTTGGTGGAGGTAAAACAACCATTCTAGAATACATTAACGCTACTTTTCAGTTTGTGGCTAATGCACCCACCCAAGTTTTCCATATTTGCTAACTGTCATCACTCATCCTATGCACTTTAATGTTGTAGCCTTTCTGTTTATGCCACTCACCCATACTGTCACTTTTGCTACTGATATGAAGAGCAAATATGGTGCAAAGGATATAGAGCCATTTATGTGGTGCTTTGGATAGTGGGTTGGCTGTTAAATTTCATATTTCTGAATGTCAGAGAAACAACTTTTTGTTTCTCATCAGTTAATTTATTTTATTTAAGACGTAACCTCAGGGAGTCAAATCCGCTGTCTCAGATCCAATCATTGTTTTAACTGGACCTATAATCTGACCTTTGATTAGCTGCTAATGGGTTTATGTTCGTGTGTAGGAGCTGAACAACCGCTGGAGGTCCTTACAGCAGCTGGCTGAAGACAGAAGCAACATGCTGGGTAGTGCTCATGAGGTGCAGAGGTTCCACAGGTACATATATACGCCACTGATTAACATCAAAATTATTTGTCATACATCCTGTTTTGTTCATGTTGTATTTGTATGATGTGAGCCCCATGAAGTGCAGAGGAATTTAGCTCCGTGTGTGATTTACAGGGATGCAGATGAGACTAAGGAATGGATTGAAGAGAAGAACCAAGCCCTGAACACTGATAACTACGGCCATGATCTCGCCAGCGTGCAGGCTCTGCAGCGTAAGCACGAAGGCTTTGAGAGAGATCTGGCCGCTCTAGGAGACAAGGTAAAATGTTAACCATTATTGGTGTGGTTCATTCCTAACAGAACATTAACTAAATATCTAGTTCAGTCATGAAACTTTATATGGCACTGTCTGATAGGTTCTTAGATGCAAGCTGCTACTGATCCACATTATTTACTACACTGCACAAGCTGATTGTCCTCTGCTGATTCTGCAGCCATGAGCTTACTTGTTCAACATTGAAATAGTCTGGTACAGTGTTCGCTGCAAATTGGTTCTGCAACAAAGCAATCAGAGTTCCTCTAAAACCCACCACCTCCCCCAGCACCACCTGTCTAAGTCTGCTACAAGATTTATGTGTTCAAGCTGCAGCAGCAGCATGTCAAGCGTGCTTGCACTGGTGTAGAAGCTGTATCAGATCTAGTTCGCAAATAACAAAAACATTAATACTGTCATATCAAGTTATTGTTAGAGTTGTCATGATATATAATTTTCTCCCTGGGGCAGGTGAACTCTCTTGGTGAGACTGCAGAGCGTCTGATTCAATCTCATCCTGAGGCTGTGGACGACATCCAAGAGAAGTGCACCGAGTTGAACACAGCCTGGAGCAGCCTGGTGGGTCGTGCTGACCAACGCAAAGAAAAATTGGGGCAACTCTCACGACCTGCAGCGCTTCCTTAGTGACTACAGGTGAGGAAGAGGAAAAAGAGAGGGATGGAAAGAGAGTTTAAAATATGCAAAACAAACAACTTGGAGAAACTGTATAGGCCGTTGGTGATAATCTGTGGGGTTACTTTTTTTTGGTGTGTTCCACACGTCGGCTCTCGGCATTCTCACGTCAGTGACAGTCTGCACGAGATGAGAACACCAATCGGCTTTCCTCGCCACTAGTTTCTTTGAAGCCGGCTTGGTGTGTCCTGGCCCTTATGACATCAGAGCAGTAATAATGAACAGACTAAACAAATCTGTGCTTCTCTCTCCCAGAGATCTCATGTCTTGGATCAATGGAATCAGAGGGCTGGTGTCTTCAGATGAGATGGCCAAGGACGTCACTGGAGCTGAAGCCCTGTTGGAGAGACATCAGGTACTTAAAAACACCTATGATATGTACTTTGTTACAGTTGCTGTTTATAAGATGAGTTTCTTTGTTAATATTTAGCAAAACCCTGTTATCCCATGAATATATGTTAAACGCTCACATATTTACATTCTGTAGGAACATCGCACTGAGATAGATGCTCGTGCAGGGCACGTTCCAGGCATTTGAGCAATTTGGACAGCAGCTGCTTGCCCGTGGCCACTACGCCAGCCCTGAAATCCAACAGAAGCTGGAGGCTCTTGAACAGGAACGTGCTGACCTGGAGAAGGCCTGGTCCAGCGCAGGATGATGCTGGACCAGTGCCTGGAGCTTCAGGTTAGCAAGGACCATGTATACAATTTATACACAAAACTTGGACACTTGAAGATGGTAAATATCTTATTTTTCTTTGTCTCCCGCAGCTATTCAACCGTGACTGTGAGCAGGCTGAGAACTGGGATGGCAAGCTCGCGAGGCCTTCTTGGCCAGCGATGACAAGGGGGATTCCCTGGACAGCGTGGAGGCTCTCATCAAGAAACATGAAGACTTTGATAAGGCTATCAATGTGCAGGTCAGCAAGCGCCATTGTGATATGATGCAGTCAAGCTCAACTTCATTTGATTTTGAATTATTTGATTTGTCTCTGCTCACAGGAAGAGAAAATTGCAGCACTGCAGTCTTTTGCTGACCAGCTTATTAGCGCTGACCACTATGCCAAACCCGAGATCTTTAACCGCCGTAATGAGGTCTTAGACAGGTTGGGGTTCATTTTGATACTGCTCTCACTGAGTCAATCTGTCCAAAATGTGTGATTTATGTTAACGGAGTATGTCCTTTTGACCTCCAGGTGGCGCCGTCTCAAGGCTCAAATGATTGAGAAACGCTCTAAGCTGGGTGAGTCCCAGACTCTGCAGCAGTTCAGCAGAGATGTGGATGAAATTGAAGCATGGATCAGTGAGAAACTCCAAACCGCCACCGACGAGTCTTACAAGGACCCCACCAATATCCAGGTAACATCAAATTTCAGGTATCAATCTCTGGACAGATAAGTGCATATTTTTTCAAACATGCTATTAAGGTGAATATCCCACCTAAGTTTAATCTTGTAAATATATTAATACCTGATATATTCAGGTGCAAATTAAAATGTGTTTCTCATATTATCCCGCCTCAACCCCAAGTGTTTTATTATATAGGAAATTAAACTGAAATTCTGTCTGTGTTCCCATTGTCTGTTTCTAGCTGTCCAAGCTGCTGGTAAGTGCAGTAGTGTGCCAGAGCTAACTAACCCAAAAAGCTCTCT